>NW_026877814.1:0-22305 GCF_032173495.1 Musca vetustissima | reverse complement strand
AGATAAATGTCGATAACAACTATTCTATGTAGAAAAGTTGTCGATAACAGCTATTCTATATAGAAAAGTTGTCGATAACAACTATTCTATATAGAAAAGTTGTCGATAACAACTATTCTATATAGAAAAGTTGTCGATAACAACTATTCTATATAGAAAAGTTGTCGATAACAACTATTCAATGTAGAAAAGTTATCGATAATAAAATTTCTCTGCAGAAAATCTATCGATAACTATAATTTGTTATAGAAAACTTGTCGATAAATACATTTCTCTGCAGAAGACCTATCGATAACAACTATTTTATATAGAAAAATATCCGCTAACAACTATTATATATAGAAATGTTATCGATAACAACTGTTTTATTTAGAAAAGTTATTGATAACAAATATTCTTTATAGAAAATTTATCGATACCACTTTTCCTACTAGTTCTCTCGATAAAATATATAACATGTAGAAATTTTGTCTATAACAACTATTTTGTTATCGATTATTCTAATTATGTTTTCAATCAATAATAATTATTATTATTATTTCCTTCTTCCAGATCGCTGCCGAAGTAGCTGCTCCTCTGGCCAAAACAGAAGAGATTGTTCTCATTGGCGGCAACGATAATCTAACCAACGATGTTACCCGCCTAGTGGCCCAATTACCTCCATCTATCAATGCCTTGACCGGTGTCGATTTGTCCAAGGTCCTGTCGAAGATACCGGGTGCCAAGGCGTGAGATTTAGCACATATTTCCTCCCATGGATTCGATGATCTGGCAATGGCTTGAGAATTGAATTGAAGACGCTGCACGATATTACAATGAACTTTCCTCCTCTCTCTCACTCGCTCTCACGAACTTTCTCTCAAAACCCCCCTTTTCTCATTCAAATAATAACAATGAAGAAGAAGAAAATGATGATGATGATAACGACAATGAAAAACAATGGACGACGATTATGATTGAAAAAAACGAAATTGATACTGACAAATTATGGAAATATTTTTTTCTTTATATATATAAAATAAAAAATTCGTATATAACAAAATAATTGAACTTAAAATGGCAAACAATCACCGAAAATCAATTTTTTTACAAAACAAAAAATCTAAATTTAATGTAAACGAAGAAAAAGAATCTATGTATTAAAGACTTTTAGGCAAAACTAAATAACAACAAGAAAACCAACAACCATGAAGGCATTTATAATAATATTATATAAATATATAAAAAAGTGTGTGAAGTATTTAATTTAAAATATTTTTTTATAAAAGAAAATCACCCTTTTTATTTTGTAAACAAAATTGGCACTTACAACAACGAAACAAAATATATTTTTAATTAAATTTCCAATACAAATCTCAAAATTATTGTAAACATATAATTTTTGTAATAATTGTAATTTATATGTCTATGATTTACTATATTTTCAACAAACTTCTAAATTATGCACTCGACTGTCACTATGTTTATATCGTCCTATCAGCTGATAGGACAATTATTAAAAGATTTCTAGGCTACCATAGAAAAAAGGTGTCAATAAAAAATTTTAATCTATTTCAATAACTATTTTATATAGAAAAGTTGTCGAAAACAACTATTTTATTTAGAAAGGTCACCGATAACAACTATTCTACAGAGAAAAGTTGTCGATAACAACTATTATATATAGAAAAGTTGTCGATAACAACTATTCTATATAGAAAAGTTGTCGATAACAACTACGCTATATAGAAAAGTTGTCGATAACAACTATTTTATATAGAAAAGCTGTCGATAACAAATATTCTATAGAGAAAAACTGTCGATAACAAATGTTCAATAAATAAAAATTGTCGATAACAATCGATAATTGTCGATAACAACTATTCTATATAGAAAAGTTGTCGATAACAACTATTCTATATAGAAAAGTTGTCGATAACAACTATTCTATATAGAAAAGTTGTCGATAACAACTATTCTATATAGAAAAGTTGTCGATAACAACTATTCTATATAGAAAAGTTGTCGATAACAACTATTCTATATAGAAAAGTTGTCGATAACAACTATTCTATATAGAAAAGTTGTCGATAACAACTATTCTATATAGAAAAGTTGTCGATAACAACTATTCTATATAGAAAAGTTGTCGATAACAAATATTCTATATAGAAATGCTGTTGATAAAAACTATTCTATATAGATAAGTTGTCGATATCAACTATTCTACGTAAAAAATTTGTCGATAAAAACTATTCTATATAGATAAGTTGTCGATAACAGTCATTCTATGTAGAAAAATTGACAACTTTTGTGATAACAACTTTTGTACATAGAAAAGTTTTCGATGACAACTATTTTATGTAGAATTCTTGTCGATAACAGCCATTTCATATAAAAAAGTTGTCGATAACAACTATAACAGCTATTCTATACCGAAAAATCTATATAAAATAGTTGATATAGAAAATACTTGTCGATAAAAATACTTGTCGTGACAGCCCGAAAATGAACGGTAACACAATCAAATAAGCAAAACTGTCAATTAAAACGAACAGTGTGTACACCACTTAAATAGAAAACTTGTCATTAACCGCAAATCGATATACCAAAAATTGTTAATAACCACGTCTAGTAATTGGAAGTACATAAACATGATTTTCTCCACGATCTATTAATAAAGTCACCCAGCTAGCGAAAGTCAGCTGCTTTTTCTCTAGTCAAATGTCAAAAATTTTAAATTTGTTTAGGTTTTCATAATGGAATTCAATTCACAATAAAGGATTTTGACAGCAAACATGAGTTGCAGCTGATATCCAGCTGGTCTCCCTGGATGACCTAATTAATATACCATGGATTTTATTTTTAATAAAGTAATGAGTATTTGTCTACAAAACAGCTGACTAACAAATCAGCTGATGGAACTTGAAAATTTTAAATAAAGGCTTTTTAATAAGGACATCCATGACGATTAGGTACAAATCAGCTACTTCTCAAGTTTGCTTTTAAAATGCATGACTTATAAATAAGGTCATCTAAGAAGAACAGCAGCTTCTCAAGTTGGCTGTCAAAATCCATTATTTTGAAATGTTTTACATTACAAAAACGTAAAGAAAGTCCACATTTTTGACATATATTTTGAGTGATGTTTATTATTTCTGAGTGACCATATTAATAGGACTTATCAAATCCGTTATTGTGATAACGAATTTCTTTACATCAAAAGTGAACAAAAAAACATCTGTTTTTTCTTCTTCTTGGATAACTTTATTATTAGGCCTTGGTTTAGGCGGGGTACACACTATAAATTGTGATTGACAGTTTGGTGCAAATTTAATTGATCGTGTGACCCATTTACTGCTCGTTTCCATCATGATGCAATAATAAGGTGATGTATCACAATAAAAACCTTTGTTTTTGTTTCGACCATGTGTCAATGGTTGGCAACATTGCACATCGAATTCAAGTAGAAATTACGCACTTTGACAATTAATCGAGACATCATCGAGACATGAGCTTTTTAATAGATATTGATCATCATCAAAAACCATTCAAGAAAACATTCATGGATATGATGGATTGTCGTCAGTAATCGATAAATAAATAAAAATTATTGACAGTTCAAACTGATAGTGTGTACTTGACTTTGATATATTACAGTGTTATTGATTACTTTTCAGTGTCGTACCTAATTTATTGCGCTCCTTACAAAATACTCACCTTTATAGGGTTTATTAGACGTCCGTATTACCCAAATACGCAAAGACTTTATTTGCACCTGTGCCAATTGAAAACGGCGAAAATGGATGAAAACTTTTTTTAATTGATCGAAAAATGTTTTCTTTTACAAAAACACAAATTAAATTCGTACGTATACGCATGAATTTAGGTACGACCCTCAAAATGTAAAATTTGAAAACATAACCTCAATGTTCAACCTCTCATTTTGTAAGAATCTCGCAATAAAACTCCCATTATTTTTAAATTCAAAAGGAAAGCACTGCCAATTTTATAACATTTACAAAAAAAAATTATCTTTTCAACACCAAAAAAACTGAACCAATTTTGTTCCTTAATTCAAAAAAATAATAACGAACAAATTTTCTTAAATTTTTTTAAACAAAAATATTATATAATTTTTTTACTTTGTTTTTCAATACGACTCCAAATTAGTTTCGTTTCGATTTGACTAAGTTTCTTCTAGGAATTTTCAATTATTATTACCTCATTTATTAGAAATTTTAGAAACACTTTCGAATTTAAATTGTTATTTACATATTTATTAGAAACAAGGAATACCAAACCTCAAAATATTTGTGTATTTAACCTCAAATTTTAATTGTGATTGTTTGTTTTTGCTATGTTTATATTGTTGTACGTATTTCTTTTATTATAACCTCTATTATTTAATATTTTTATTATATATATGTTATTATTATTCTGTTTGAATCTGTTATTATTATCATTATTTTTATTATTAATTTTATATTCGTAATAATTTCTATCTAACCTCACTTATTAATGTAACTAACTACTTAAAGTTTTTTATACTATTTGCTTTGAATACCAATTTAGATAATACATAATGAAATACCCATAATTTCAAAAATGTTCAACTTTTTTGGAAAATATATATCCAATATTGTAATAAAAATAAAAAAAAATATATATTTTTAACCTCTTTCTAACCTCACTTTGCAATGTAACTAACTAAAATTATTTCAATATTTTTTTCTACTAATTTGTTAATGCCAACAAATATTACATTTTATATACTTAAAAATTTATTTAATAAAAGATCAATATATATATTTTTTAAAAACATTTCAAATTATATTAACAATTTTTATAAAAAACTCACACACTACTCAAAATTTTGTATTTTCTCCAGAAAAATTAATTATTATTCTTTTGAAAAAAAAATTAAACCAAATTGAAAAACGAACAACCATTTTTCTAATAATTGTAATAAAACAAAATTGTCGGAATAAGTCACAAAAACCACTCTTAATAATAAAAATATTTTTTTTTTTTTGGAAAATTTTTTGCAATTGTAAACAATGGAACTTAACTTAACATTCATACAAACATATTTATGTGTAATAATAAAAAAAATATTTGTAAATGAAAAGGAATAAAATATAAATAAAAATAAATGGTAAATAAATAAAATATACAATTATGAAAAAACAAACACAAATATTGTTGTTGTTATTTGAAAGGAAGAATTTACCACTTGGGCTAAATAAAAAAAATTATTTTGAAAAATTTACTCCTTCGGATATTTAGAAAAAAAAAATATTCTTTTAAAAAATAACTCATTGTGCAATTTAAAATTTACTGCTTGGCTATTTAGAAATAATATAACTTTAAAAAAATTTACCCCTTGGACTATTTTGAAAAAATATTATTTTAGAAAATCCACGCCTTGGATTATTTAGAAAAAATGCGCTAAATTATATAGTTCCGGCAAGTACAACCAAGAAAAGCAGATGTTAATTCAAATGCGCGAACATGATCGAATATCCCATGTTGGAAAACATCTTACTACTTTGTGTAAGATCTTTTCTATTCTGTTTAAGTTTTAAGACCATGTACCAGAGTATACATCGAAACCATAATTAAAGATAGACATCAAAAGCGGTCACCCTTGGGGATTGGTACTACTTTTCCTAGTTTCCAGGCATCTGGAAAACTAGAAACTGTTCAAATTGTAAATAAGTAGGGTAAAAAATCTTGATAAATTTGATTGGAACTAAATCATACAACACAGCATTAGACTTAATAGAATTCAGAGCATGAATACGATCGACAAAATCATCAAACCCTAAAAAAACATATTCACCAGGATCCATATTACCCAAAAACTCACTTGCAATGGACTCTACATCTATTTCCTCACTTTCTGTTCTTTGTTCATCAGTACAACCCAGTTGCCGAACTTTTTTCCATATTTCAGCACCACTCACATTAAAAAAAAGTCTTCTACACATATTCAAATCGTACTTTTCTCCACAAATAAGGATTCGCATACGCCGTATAGACTATCCCTAAAAATAACATTGGATTGTAAATTCGTGAAAATATACAAGCATACACCACCGCCTCTGTGGGTAGTACGATCATTTCTAATCAATTTATAATCGGGCAAAGTCAGAGAGCTTTATAAAATTTCAGGTTTAAACCATGATTCCGATATGCCAATAATATTTAAGCCTGCTATGC
Source organism: Musca vetustissima (assembly GCF_032173495.1). NCBI lineage: Eukaryota > Metazoa > Arthropoda > Insecta > Diptera > Muscidae > Musca > Musca vetustissima. Next base: position 16,101 of record NW_026877814.1, on the reverse strand, counting down.
AAAAGGTGTTTTTAAATTCTTCCAACTGAACATTAGAGTTTGAGTCACATAAACTTTGTGCATTTATATGACCGATATTAAGATTTGCGGAAAATGAAGAGGTTAGAGACTTTATGATACTATTATCCGTGGCTATGGGACCAAGATTTATGTTAAAAGTCAATAATACATAGGTAACATTCATATATGTTGGGAGGAGCTAAAGAAATATAAAATTAGAAAACTTATTCAGCCCACTCACCAAAATATGGGAGAAATTCTATTCCTACGGAAAGCATTATCTCGAGAGAAAAATCCACCAATCGTAGAAAATATAGCAGTTAAATTTTTGGAATATGGCATCTCTTTTTAATCAACTGTGGTGACTGTTTTCGAAGCTCACCTTTGTCTTAAGTGTATAAAAATGCCAAAAAGTTCCTGTTCCTGTTTTTATACCCTACACAACTATGTTGTCAGGGTATTATAGCTTTGTGCAGCCCCAAAAGTTTGTAACGTCGCGAAATATTGGTCCTAGACCCACCTTTAAGTATACCGATCGTCATATCTCGACTAGCTGAGTCGATCTAGACATGTGTGTCCGTCCGTCTGTCCATTATAATTTGTAAACACGATACAGGCCACAGTTATGGACCAATCTTCACGAAATTTTGCATGTAGGATGGGTTCTGGCCAATGACCTATTGTTTTTGATAAAGATCGGTTACTATTTAGGGGATGAAATGGACCAAATACTAAATTTTTGTCGGTTTTTCTGGTCGCTCCAGAGGCCGCAGTTATGGTCCGAACATCATGAAATTTTACATGGAGAAGGGTATCGGGCCTAAGAATAAGCATGCCTATTTTGATAAAAATAGGACAATATTTAGCGGGTCAAATGGACCCTGACTTCTGTGAGAAAAATTACAAAAATTTGTATGTATTTATTTATAATTGATACCAGTTATATGGCTGTAAAGTAAAAGTAAGTAAAGGTGACTATGTGCATATTATTACTATTACTCCATTAGCTGATCGCTTTGAAATTGTACATGAAGTTCCGATTATGGTCAAGGACGACGCTTATAGATTTCGGTGAAGATGAGATTTCATTCGGGGGGTGCAATGAACCGAAAACTTTAATTTTGTCAGATTTTCTAGTCGCTCTAGAGGCAATTATTATATACAGAACATCACATATTTTACAAGGTGAAGATATTTGACCAAATACTTAGAGCGGCTGTTTAGATGATGATCGGTCAATTTTCCGAGGGTCAAATCAACCAAAACCTAAAGTGACCAATTTTTTAATGTATGGCGTAAAAATTCACTTCAAGAAAAACATTTTGGAAAATATGCAAGACTCAGAAAAGGAGTTGTTGATCTATAATCGGTAAATAGGGTGCAAATATCACGAAATATTGCCCAGGCCCAGAATATAGAACCACCGAAACTGTGCTTTTCGTGGTAGTTGTGTAGGGTATCATATGGTCGGCCCCGTCCGACTATACTGCTCCGATCACTGGTTTATTTTAAATTCTGTGCAGCTGTGCAGCCTACATATATATATTTTTTTTTGGTCAGCCCAAAACTATTTTAAGTAATTTTGAAGAATGAATGGATTATTTTATTGAAATGAATGTGATAAAACGTTTTCCATTCGGCGATGCCCTTATTTGGTGGTCCCATCGAATTGAGCTATTTTCCGTTTTTTTTTTCCAAAACCGAGTAAGTGACTCTTTGCTACTTTTATAGAATCCTCGTGCAATGTTAGGATGCTGCAATTAGATTTTATTTGTCTTCGACCTACAAAGAAATAGTTTATTTATTTCTATTTCGATTTAAATTTTGTATCTCTCTTCGATTTTGTTTTTGAGATATTTTCAGAGGAAAAACACACATCGAACTTTCTTATGATGCCTACTTTTTCTCCTTTCTCCCTTTAACTACTATTTTACACTGTTGCATAAAAATAGTATTAAAATATGAGATGTAAAAAAAGGAAATTCCGCGCGGAATTTTCTTTACGATTGCGGAAAAGGGAGAAGAAAGAAATTCCGCACGGAATTATTTTTGACGATTGGGCTGACAAATACAACAGTCTTTTCTATAAATTTAATTTTTCATTTTTTTATCAAACTAAATAAATTTAAAATTAAAGCCCAAAGGGAACGTAATAAAAACAAAAAAAACAAATTAAATTTGATAGTTTTATATTAAGTCTCCTTGTTAAGTTACTGAAGCTTCTTCTCTTTAATCAATAATTTGATTTTTTATTTTTATTTCAGCATTGTTCATATATTGCTCTCTTCTACTCCTTTCTTCCACTCTTTTATTGTTTTCTTCCATTAATTTAACCTTCATTTTTTATATATGCAACAGTTTCTTTAGATAATTGATGAGGTCTTTAATACTTCGTTTCATTGACGACAGTTTATTGATAATATCCGTCAACAACTTGGCTTGCTGATCACTAAGGCTTGTTAGCAATACCGTACGGTCAGTGGTGTCATTTCTATTGCTTCCTTTTGTGAAGAGACACAGGCTTTGGTTGCAGCACATTGCTAGCGGATGAAGTTGTCGGCAACACATCGTCAGTCGGTAGCTCCGTGGCATTACATTCAATATTGGCAGCAAGCTCATCCAAAATATCTTCCACTGCTGCCGAATCATTTTCTTTGTCTGTATTTTTTTTCTGTTTTAAGTTTTTGGCCCGCCTCCCGATGGTCGAGTATTAACAGCGCCACCACAAATTGTCTGTATTTTGAATTCCCTGAACATTGCCTTCAGGGTTCAGCTGTTTCTGTGCAAGATTTGCTACAGCTTCATCCAACGGACATAACGGAATCTGTTTAAATCTTCCGCCACCAGTAGCCAAACATTAATTTTTGTTATGGATCATTTTCTTCTTGGCCTTAAATTTGAGATCTCGCCAAACCTATAAATAAATTTAGCTTATGTTATAATTACACTGTACACTATTTTCTTTAATTATCTCCATTTCTTCGTGGCGGTCCAACGGCATTTTAAATCATTGAAATTTCATTCCACTTTTTCTTGAAATTAATTGGGAATTGCTCCTCTTCTAAATCCTCTTTCAAGAGAGGGATTATTTTGCAACTCTTCAACCATTTTTTCAAATTGTTGTAAATTCGTAGTCTTTCTTCAGTCTTTTTTATTTTTCAATTTCTTTCAAACACTTCAGTCGTTAACGAAACTAATGACGATCAAATCAGCGTAATTTCAATTCGGCATCGTTATAAAATTTTATTACAAAATACCAAATATGTGGTTTATTTCTCAAAAAAAATATTCTTTTAAAAATCCACTCCTTGATTTATTTAAAAAAGTATTCTTTTAAAAATCCACTCCTTGATTTATTAAAAAAAGTATTCTTTTAAAAAATTCAAGCCTTTGTCTATTTAAAAAATATTCTTTTAAAAATCCACGCCTTAAGGCTACCCAAAAAAAAAATATTCTTTTAAAAATCCACGCCTTAAGGCTACCTAAAAAAATATTCTTTTAAAAATCCACGCTTTAAGGCTACCTAAAAAAATATTCTTTTAAAAATCCACGCCTTGAGGGCTACTTAAAAAATGTTCTTTTAAAAAGTCATGCCTTGGGTTATTTGGGAAAAAAATCTTTTAAAAAATCCCCACCAAGGTTTATTTAGAAAAATATTATTTTAAAAAACCCTTGCCATCCCCTGGACAATTACAAACCCATTTATTTTTTTTTTGTATTTTTTTTTTTGAATTTTTTTTTATTATTTTATTTATTAATTTATTAAACATAAAATTAATTGTATGCATTTGTTGTTGTTTTTTACTCAGTTGTTTATTATTATTAATTATTATTACTTTATATTTACTTTAAAGTATATTTAAATATACTTCTAAATATTTGTTTGTTTGTTTTGTTGGGGGATTTTTTTTAATTTATTTCTTTTTTTGTTTTTGTCTTATACAAAAAATGTAATTATATATGCAATATATAGTATTTTTTGTTTAGTTTTTTACTTGGGATTTTTTTATTTTATTTTACTTAATTGATGGATGAGTTTGGGGGGTTTTTTGACAAAAATTTATTTACTGAAGGTTTTTTATTTAATCTTTTTTTTAAAATATCAAATTTGAGGTTATGTGAAAGAGGGAAACAAAATTAATTTTTTTCTTGTATGCATAAACAAAATTACAAAAGTGTATATGTATTTTAAAATAAAAAATATATATATTTAATATAAACAAAAAAAATTGTTAAAAATTAAAAAATAAAGTAAAGCGTTTTTATATAACAAAAGTTATAACAAAAAGTATGTGTTTTAAACAAATTTTACTTTTATTTTCAGAAAAAAATATTTTATTTTTAAATGTTTATTAGGATGCGAATTCTTTTGTTTTTTTTTTTCTTTTTTAAGACTTCTTAGAAAAACAATTTTTTAGTTTTAAAAAATAATAATTATTAATTAAAAAAAATAATTATAAGAAACGAGGTTGTAGTTTAAAATATATATTCTTAGTTTGCTTAAAACAAAAATTTAAAAAAAAGAAAAACGTTATTTTTCAAATGGAAGATTTTTCAAAAGAAAAAAAAATAATAAAAATACGAGAATTTTTTTTAAGAAAACAATTTTTTTTTTAAGAAAAAAATTAAACGCAAGCCTTTGGCAGAGAGAAAAACAAAACGAGAATTTTTTATTTTTTGGAGTTTTAGGTGTTGAAAATTCAGCTAAGAATTGGATTTTTATTTTTTAAAAATTAAAATTTTTTTGGGGGGTTAATTTTTTTTTTTTTTTTTTTTGAAAGGAAAAGCTTTAAATATTTTTTTGTTTGCTATGCTCTTTTTGTGGAAATGAGGGGGTGTTGTTGTTATAAATATGAAAGGATTGTTGGGGTTTGTTTTTTTTTTTATTTTTCCGTTTTCTTTATTAATTTTAATTACAATATTTACCTTTTTATGTTGTTGTTATATATTTAAATTAGTTTTTTTTTTTTGTTTATATAGTAATGTATATAATGCAAAGTATATAAGTATATGGTATTAAAGTTATATTTAATATATATTTTAATTTTTTATTTAAAAAGTAGGTTTTTTTGTTACGATTTCTGCTGGGTGAAAATTGTTGTTGTTGTTGTGTTGTTTTTTTTATAATAGGAGAAGAAGGAGGAGCAGAGGCTTATATTAGTTGTTGTTGTATATTGCTTTTCCAAAAGAAAAATGTTATTAAAAAACACGAGAATGCCAACAACGTTTTCTTTGCTATTGTTTTGAGGGCGTTGTAAAAGAATTTTTGTTTTGTTTTTTTTTCAATATTTATATATTTGTATATAATATATAAATATTATTTTTTTGTGTATATATATATTTTTTATACTTAATATATATTTTTTATTTATTTTTATTTTCAAAAAAAATAAAAAACAATATTTTTTTATAAAGAAAAAAATTAAAAAACAGGAAAAATCTTTTATAAAATTAAAAAATTGTATTGAAATATAAAAATTGTTGTGATCTCTGTCCAATTAAAAAATTTTATTCAATTTTTTTTTAGAGATGGTTACACTTTTTTTTAGCAAATTCGGAAACGAAATATATAGACAAAGTTAATTGTTTTTTATATAAAAAAAATCAAATAAAATTAAATTTCACGTTATTGCTTGCTTGCTCTCTCTCTTTTTTGCTGGCCGGGGCTTGGCTTAATTCTTCTTCAAAAAAATTATAAACAAAAAGTTAATATTGTTAAGAATATTGAATTCTGTTCTCTTTGCTTTTGTAGATTGTGGATTATGTTGTTGTTTTTGGTATTACGCATAAAATTGTAGTTGTTGTTGGCTTTTGAATTTTTTTGTTGTATATTATCCTTTTCCGGGTTTTAATTTTGTTATTAAATATTCTCTTCAGTAAATTGTTTTCCTTTAAACATATATACCAATATATATATGTAGTTATAGTTTTTAAGATCTCTCGCTTTGTTTTCTTGTGTTTGCATATAATTCTCTCTCTCTCGTTTTTTGCTTTAGATTGTTTGTTTGTTGGTTGTATTTTGTTTTCATTTATTTTCTCATCGAAAAATAGTTAAAATTGTGTATTTTTTTACTTTGTTTATGTATATTTTTATTTTAGTTAATTCTTGTTGTTCAGCTTCTTCTGCGCTCTGCTTTTGTTATTTTATTCTTTCTTAGTTTTGTTGGTTTGCTTTGTTTTTTTTTTTTTTCCTCTCAGCAGCATTTAATTGTCTTCATTCTGCTCTCTGGCTTCTTCTTGGAGTTTTTCTTCGCGTGGTTTGGCATTACCAAATATAGCAGCTGACTGCTTTGTCTCCGCAAGCCCATTGATGGGTGCATTTACGGTACGGGGTTTCAATTGAAGTCGGGGTCTCTCACTGTCATCTGTAAAGAAAAAAGGAAAATAAGTTAGGCATAATATTTTATAATAATAAAAAAATAAATAAGAAAATAATTTTTCAAACACCTTGGAAAATGGATTTTTAAAAAAAAATATTTTTTCAAACGCCCCAAGGAGTGGATTTTTTAAAAGAATATTTTTTCTAAATAACTTAAGGCGTGAATTTTTTAAAAGGATATTTTTTAAGTAGCCCTCAAGGCGTGGATATTTTAAAAGAATATTTTTTTAATACCCCAATCTGAGGATATTTTAAATAATTTTTTTTAGGTAGCCCTCATTTTTTTCTAAAATTAAAAAAAAAATTATTTTCTAAATTTTTTAAAATAATATATTTTTTAAATTTGTTATAATAACATTTTTTTCTAAATTTGTTAAAAAAATGTTTTTTTAAATTTTTTTAAATAATGTTTTTCTAATTTAAAAAAAAAACAAATTTTCTAAATTTTTTAAATAAAATATATATATATATATATATATGGGCAATATTGCCAATTTTTTAACATAGCTGAAGCGGAGGTTCACCCCTTTATAACTCGGGAATTACTTAAGCATATGAAAAAAAGTGAATAGTTTTAGGTTAATTGATCTGTCGTTGCAAACTGTTCATGATATTGACCTCCAAACTTTATTTTGGTGGAAGCTGTGTCTACTTTAATGTAAAAAAATGTGTAAAAACAGGTTGAGGCGAACCAGTTTTTTTATGTTCTCTATCGATTTGTGACTAAGCCACTCATTTCACGGTCTTAGTGTCAAAGTAAAACTAGAAGCCAACAAAATGGGGACTACGCCCCTTATGTATCATTTTTCAAAATTTTAACTGCATCTACCTTTAAATGATGCTGACATTTTGAAGCTCGATTTTGAGTGTTTTTTTAATTTTTCTTCTAGTTTTACTACGCAAACAGGAATTTCTAAAAATCGATTATAAGATTATTGTAGTCGCGAATCTGCGTAATTTGATATGTATTTTGTGTATGTAGTATGCACAGCTTCAGAGTAATACTCATCCGAAGGTGCGAATTTTGTGCGATCAAATTTCTAAAAAACATATTTTTCGGGCCAAATCTGTAGATCTGTCAACGGAATGATATGGGTACCCGCGATCAATAAGGTTTTTTACGTTTCGGATGATATAAAATCTTCTTCGTGAAAATCCATCTACTAGAACGGCGGGAACTGGCCTTCCAAAAACACGAAATTTGGCAAAAAATGTTTTTGAAAATATCGCGGATTTATTTGCGTTTTCTGTGTATCATTTCCGCTTCAATAAATGACCTCATACGGTTTTTTATCATTTTCGAGAAGAGAACTTTAAAAACTTCAGCCGAAAGAGAGATGTACGCAATTTATCTCAAAAATAGATTGTGTTGGCACATCCATGGTTCTTAATGGACCACATTGAAATGGTATAGATCGATGCATTTTTTTAGGGTGCACACCGAAATCGGATGCGCGTTAATGGCATATGGAGTTTTCGGAAATTATTCGCGTTTTACGATTTTTTGGGTACTTCAATGTAACGTGTGGCACATCTTAGCCGTCAAATGAAATTTCGCAAAATATATATGGATTGGAAGATAAACTTCAGTACTTCCTGGAAACCGCATGCGCATCAAATGATTTTGAGAATTACGCGATTTACACGCAATTTAAAATGTACATTTCATAATATTATTTTATTTTATGATTTATTCCTATTTATAGAACCCTAAGATTTATCGGAAGGGTCTTGATATAATCCGCACAAAAAGTGATTTTTATTATATATATTATAATACACAAAAAGTGATTATTATTATATATGTCAATTTTTCGGCGAAATTCGGGTAAAATAGCAGAATAACCCCAACATTTTTTTCTGAAATTTGTTGTATACAATTAAAAAAATAAATATGATGACATTATTTTTTCGAACCAAAAACAATTTTTTTCCTCAATATCTTGTTTTGTTGTCGCTTTGATTTAGAAACCGCTACACGGACTTGTGTGATTTTGATATCATTTGATTCACCATCGTGTTTAGATTATGTAGACATTTTTAAATTAATTTTTAGGTGTGTGTATGTCATTAATATAATGGAAATATTGATGTAATCTGCTATATATTTTTTATTTTTCTCATATTTCGCGAAGATGTGCAAATTTTTCGCGATTATTATAATGTATTCATATTCTTATTTTACGGAGGAAGATATATATCAACGTTTTTGGTCAATATAATAAAGGGCGTAATTTTAAGATTTTTTTCTTATGTCCAAAATTGAAACCTCGATAACTTTTGCGCGCATCAACCAAAAATTTGATCGCGAATGGTTTCGGAGTCAGAACATTTTTCTCTATATGTGTACCAAAAATCATTGATGTGCCACAAAAACAAAAAAGCTGATTTTTTGAAAATGGAATATTAAAAAATTGGCAATATTGCCCATATATATTTTTTTTTTTTGAAAATATATATTTGTTTCTTAAATGTTTAAAATAATTTTTTTAAGTAGCCCTGAAGGCGTGGAATTTTAAAATAATTTTTTTAAGGCGTGGATTTCTTAAAAGAAAATTTTTTCAAAGCGTGGATTTCTTAAAAGAAATTTTTTTAGACGTGGATTTTTTAAAAGAAATTTTTTTAAGGCGTGTATTTCTTAAAAAAAAAAATTTCAAGAAAATTTTTTAAGGCGTGGATTTCTCAAAAGAAATTTATTTTAAGGCGTGGATTTCTTAAAAGAAATTTTTTTAAGGAGTGGATTTCTTAAAAGAATTTTTTTTAAGGCGTGGATTTCTTAAAAAAAATTTTTTTAAGGCGTGGATTTCTTAAAAATTTTTTTTTTAAGGCGTGGATTTCTTAAAAGAAAATTTTTTTAAGGCGTGGATTTCTTAAAAGAATTTTTTTTAAGGTGTGGTTTTCTTAAAAGAAATTTTTTTAAAGCGTGGATTTCTTAAAAGAAATTTTTTTAAGGCGTGGATTTCTTAAAAAAAAATTTTTTAAGGCGTGGATTTCTTAAAAGAAATTTTTTTAAGGCGTGGATTTCTTAAAAAAAATTTTTTTAAGGCGTGGATTTCTTAAAAGAAATTGTTTTCAAGTAGCCCTCAAGGCATGGATTTGAAAAATTGTTTTCAAGTAGCCATCAAGGCGTGGATTGTTAAAAAAATTGTTTTTAAGTAGCCATCAAGGCGTGGATTGTTAAAATTTTTTTTTTTTAAGTAGCCATCAAGGCGTGGATTGTTAAAAAAATTGTTTTTAAGTCGTGGATTTTTTAAAAGAACTTTTTTAAGACGTGGATTTTTTAAAAGATTTTTTTTAAGGCGTGGATTTTTTAATAGATTTTTTTTAAGGCGTGGATTTTTTAAAAGATTTTTTTTAAGGCGTGGATTTTTTAATAGATTTTTTTTAAGGCGTGGATTTTTTAAAAGAATTCTTTTTAAGTAGCCCTCAAGGTGTGGATTTTTTTAAAAGAATTCTTTTTAAGTAGCCCTCAAGGTGTGGATTTTTTAAAAGAATTCTTTTTAAGTAGCCCTCAAGGTGTGGATTTTTTTTAAATAATTTTTTTAAGGCGTGGATTTTTTAAAAGAATTCTTTTTAAGTAGCCCTCAAGGTGTGGATTTTTGTAAAAGAATTTTTTTAAGGCGTGGATTTTTTAAAATAATTTTTTAAGGCGTGGATTTTTTAAAATAATTTTTTAAGGCGTGGATTTTTTAAAATAATTTTTTAAGGCGTGGATTTTTTAAAAGAATTCTTTTTAAGTAGCTCTCAAGGTGTGGATTTTTTTTTAAAGATTTTTTTAAGGCGTGGATTTTTTAAAAGAATTCTTTTTAAGTAGCCCTCAAGGTGTGGATTTTTTTAAAAGAATTTTTTAAGGCTTGGATTTTTTAAAAGAATTCTTTTTAAGTAGCCCTCAAGGTTTGGATTTTTTTTAAAGAATTTTTTTAAGACGTGGATTTTTTAAAAGAATTCTTTTTTAATAGCCCTCAAGGTGTGAATTTTTTTTAAAAGAATTTTTTTAAGTAGTGGATTTTTTAAAAGAGTTCTTTTTAAGTAGCCCTCAAGGTGTGGATTTTTTAAAAGAATTCTTTTTAAGTAGCCCTCAAGGTGTGGATTTTTTTTTTAAACAATTTTTTTAAGGCGTGGATTTTTTAAAAGAATTTTTTAAGGCGTGGATTTTTTAAAAGAATTTTTTAAGGCGTGGATTTTTTAAAAGAATTTTTTAAGGCGTGGATTTTTTAAAAGAATTTTTTAAGGCGTGGATTTTTTAAAAGAATTTTTTAAGGCGTGGATTTTTTAAAAGAATTTTTTAAGGCGTGGATTTTTTAAAAGAATTTTTTAAGGCGTGGATTTTTTAAAAGAATTTTTTAAGGCGTGGATTTTTTAAAAGAATTTTTTAAGGCGTGGATTTTTTAAAAGAATTTTTTAAGGCGTGGATTTTTTAAAAGAATTCTTTTTAAGTAGCCCTCAAGGTGTGGATTTTTTTATAAGGATTTTTTCCAAATAAACAAAGGCTCGGGGTAGATTTTTTAAAAGAATATATTTTTTTTTTCAAAGAACCCAACGCGTGGATTTTTTAAAATAATATTTTTTCAAAGAACCCAAAGCGTGGATTTTTTAAAATAATATTTTTTCTAAATATCTCAGGCCTGGATTTTTTAAAAGAATATTTTTTCTAAATAACCCAAGGCGTGAATTTTTTAAAATAATATTTTATTTAAGGACCCAAAGCGTGGATTTTTTAAAATAATATTTTTTTAAAGAAACCAAAGCGACCTCGTGCCCATCAGCGTTCTACGGTTTCCAGTCAGGATCCCGACTGTATTAGAACGGAACCTTGTTGATACCTAGCCGCCTCAACAAGCTTATTCAGGCTTAGCTGCCAAGTCCTTGCCATGGTAAGAGGCTATGTCATGGTCGACCTCAATCCCTCACATACAGCACATTCTATGGAGCCGAATGTTAAAAAACCAAGCCCAAAACAAAAACAAATTAGTATGCGATTTTTGGACTGACGCTGGTGTGGCAGCCTTGGCACCCTCAGTATCGAACTTTGCAAGGCCAGATCTCAATGTGTTGACGACTCATGCTACCCCTCTCTTTTGCCTCATGCCTCCCTCTCGATGACGTGAACGAAAGCCTGAAGAATCAGTCGGATCTTCTCCTCAACCTAATAGAAGAAACCGGCTCCTTCCGCCTTAGTCAGGAGAGCATCTCGAATCAGCTCTGGGATGATTCGCCATTGTCAGACGAGGAAGACATCATGGAAACTACAGTGATTAACACTACGGCAGCGAAGCAAGGAGAGTCCTCCCAGTTGCTGACTAGGGAAGTAAACCCTGGCGAGGTTGAAGATCTGCACTCAATCTCCTCCACGGCATGTAGTGATGTCGCGAGATTACTCAGACAGTTAAGACCCCCGTCGATAAGATGGACGATTCATCAGTACCAGTAACTGTTGTTGTTGTTGTAGCAGCCATATTGCTTTTACACAACGGGCTGAGGTGACAGACGTTGGCCGAGTAAGACTCGGGTCGTTTCGGATCGTAGACCCCTCTGTCGTGGAAACGAGTAACTGTTGGGCAAGTCGATGCCAAGGAGATGGCTGCCAAGAAGATGTACCGTAGAGCAGTGTTCCGCTATTCCATTGTTCTCTATCTGGTATTATAGTTTCGCACCGTGTCACTATCGTTTCAGGTCTGAATCAAAGGTATTGAATGTTAACTCAGTATTTGCCTGAATATGTTTCTATGCGGTGTGTTGTGTCCGGGGTCTATCCCCACTCGCCCATTGCTTTAAGTCTTAAAGCTGCAACCGCCGCTTCATATTTTATTTGGATGTCTATTGGATGTATATATAACATTGTCTCCAAGGCCCTAGTTGGTGTTGTACGCATTGCTCTTTTTAAGTAGCCCTATTTTTGTAATAAGGCGGGGAACACGTTATCCGGTCATGCCGCTTTCATTGGTGAGAAGCTTTTTAAGGCGTCTAACACCATTGACTTGTCAATAATAGGTTCCTCTGATCTTTCTTCCCTATCTGCCATGACATCGTCCATTGTCGATGTGTTCGATGGAAAGTGAGCATTCATTCCGTTAATTTGTTGACGTTCCTGTCTATGTCATTCGTGTCTAGGCATTCATAATTTGGATGCCCTAAACCCTCCTTGACTAGTCTCCCAAACTTTATCTAGTTAGTTTTGGACTTGTTTTGGAAGTGTATGGGTTTCGGTTGTGGCCGTAGGATTTTGAACATAATATATTTGTGGTCAGAAAAGGAGTACTCTTCTGAGACTCTCCATTCCTGGAACTCATCTATTAAGTTTGCTGAACATATTGTTATATCTAATACCTCTTCTCTAATTCTGTTAACAAGTTTTTTACATTATTTCCTCTTCTTTTTGTTTTGTACTCACCTATACTACCAAGGGGTGCAACAGCAGATGGTGGGCGATCATTTTGATTGAAATGACCACCACGTTGTTCCCGATCGCCGCCACGATTCCTACTGAAATTATTATAACGATCGTTGCCACCATCTCGACTCTGGCCACCAAAACTGCCCTCACGATGATTACGATCCTGATTGCGATCATTGTAGCGGTCGTCGTTATTGAAATTACCATAACGGCCACGGGCTGCAGGACGGTCTATATAATGCAATAGTTTTTTTAAGTAAAAAAAAATATATAAAAATATTAATTTGAATTCAATGGGATAATAAATATGTAGAAACTAAGCTGCACTACGAATTAAAATTTGAACATATTGTTTAAAGATTCGAAAGAGATTTTCTTCGAATTTGAAAATTCAATTTAAATTTTCATTAAACAATTATTCATTTGTATTTAAATTATTTGTGATTTGGATTTCTTTTTAATTTATGAAATTTTCTAGTGCAGCTTAATTTTTAATTTTGTTTTTATATCGATTGTTTTGAAAATAGAGAGTTTTGTTACAAAGACAATTTTGTGTGGGGGAAATACATAGATGGAGGATTACTACAGGCGGGTGTAATTTTGATTTGATTTCAAGTTGATTTTTTTTTTTTTGCTGGTCATGCATTCCAAAAATGTTTGTAGGCAAAACGATAGTTAAGGCAATTAATTAATGTGTGTATGTATGTGTGTTGTGTATCCAAAAAATATTTTTTTGAAATTAAAAGTTTAGCGGAGAGAGGGATTTTTAAATAAACTACTGGAAGAATTAAAAAATTTAAAGTAAAACAAAAAGTAAATAAAAAAAGTTAAATTAAAGTGCAAATTTGAGTTCGTTTTTTCTGAGTACTGAAATTATTGCATGGCATATAGATTTACCGGAATATCCTCTATTCATACCACCGCCGCCTCCACGATTTCTATCATTGTGACCACCGTGATTATCATTGTACGAACCTCTATTGTCGCGATCACCGCCACGATCGTGGCCGCGATCACCACCTCTATTACCTCCACCACCACCGCCGCCGCGGGAAAAGTTTTGATGGCGACCACCGCCGCCACCACCACCTTCTTGTCGTGGTGGACCACGTTTTTGGAAGCCACCGGCACTATATTAAAAAAAAAAACAACAAATAATTAAAAAAATATTCGCAATTCAAATGCCAAGCTAACTTACCGATCATTTTTCCTACGCTCGGCAATATCAATACGCAACGGCGCTCCATTATCATCGACATTGATTAGCCCATCGAGACGTAAAACTTCTTCCAGTGTTTCCAATGTTTCAAATTCCACATAGCAAAAACCCTTGAAGACATCTGTAACGCGATCATTGACCAAACGAACATTTTTCACATTGAAACCTTGACATTGGAAAATTCGTACAACATCGCCTTGTACCAGACGTTGGGGTAAATTGCCCACATATGCGGTGTATGGGGGTTCAGTGGGTAGCTGCTTGCTACCATAATTTCTGGAAATAAAAAGTGAAGAGGAAAATTATTTAATCAATGAATACAAAATTAATGGAGTATAATTTCAGGATTAGAAAAAATCCCCAAACCACCAAAATTTTAGGGGCTAATATTGATATTTGGCGGGAAGATTTGGTAGCTAATAGGAACCCAACATACCAAAATAAAGCCAATTCTATTGAAAACACTGTCCAAAATCCTTAATATCCGCATATTTTGAGGGTATAGCTATATGGGGTCTAACCCAAAAAGTTGATCAATTTTTATAATTTTTAGTGGAGAAGTTTGGTACCCAATGAGAACCAAATGTATCAAATTATAGCGGATTCGGCTCAAAAACGAACCGAATCTCTTCGAAATATCGACATTTTTGGGGTACCTTTGTATGGTACCTACCCGAAAAAGTAGACCTATTTTGATAATATTTAGTGGAAAGGTTGGGTACCTAATAAGAAGCCAAAGTACCAAATTACAGCGAATTCTGTCAAAATATGTGCTCAAAATCTGCAAGATATGGAAATTGTAGGTGTAACTTTTTAATGGGGGCTACCCCAAAAAAGTTGAACAATATTTATAATTTTTAGTGAAGAGGTTTGGTACCTAATAAGAAGCCAATGTGTCAAATAAAAGCGAATTAATTTCGAAGGTACCCCAAAATATCAAAGTTTTGGGGGTACATTTATATGGGAGCTAAACGATAATGTGGACCTTCTTTATAATTTTTAGTGAAGAGGTTTGGTACCTAATAAGAAGCCAATGTGCCAAATTATAACGAATTCGGATGAAAAACGCAATAAAAAACTCGGAAATGTCTAAATTATAGGGGTATCTTTATATGGGAGCTACCAGAAAAAATCGACCGATATCGATCATTTTTATTTGAGAGATTTGGTACACAATAAGAGCCCAATGTGCAAAATTGTAGCCAATTCGGATGAAAAAGATGCTCAAAAACCCCAAAATATCGAAATTTTGGGATTTCCTTATATGGGGCCTACCCGAAAAATACGACCGATATTCATAATTTTTATTGGAGACATTTGATATCCAATAAGAACCCAAAGTACCAAATTACAGCGTATTCGGTTGAAAAACATGCCCAAATTCCCAAAATTTCGAAATTTTTGGTGTCCTTTTATATGGGAGCTACCCGAAAAAATTAACCAATATTGATAATTTTTAGTGTGGAGATTCGGTAGCCAATAAGAACCCAATTTGACAAATTATAACGAATTCGGTCGAAAAAGGCGCACAAAAATCTAAAATGTCGAAATTTTGAGGGTACCCTTATAAGAGAACTAAACGAAAATGTGGACCTACGTTTTTAATTTTTTGTGGAGATATATGCTACCCAATAAGAACTTAATGTACCAAATTACAGCGAATTCGATCGAAAAAAGGCGCACAAAAATCTAATATATCGAAATTTTGGGGATACCCTCATATGGGAGCTCAACGAAAAAATTAACGGATACTGATAATTTTTGGTGTGGAGATTTGGTACCCAAAGAGAACCCAATGTGTGAAATTAAAGCGAATTCGGATGAAAAATGCTATTAAAACCCCCAAAATATAGAAATTTGGGGGTGCTATATATGGGGACTACCAGAAAAAATCGAGCGATATTGGCAAATGTATGCAAAATTTTGGCCATTTATTTCAATACGACAGAAAGACCTGGGCAAATCGTCAGAATTTGAGGCTGATGGGAAATAGAAACCTAGAGATGATATCCCCATCTCTTGCTCCCTAATCCATTATATGTAGTTTCCGTTTTTTTTTTTGGGATTCTTTCCCCACATACAGACGGACCTGGATAAATCGTCACAAAA
>NW_026877813.1:0-22886 GCF_032173495.1 Musca vetustissima | reverse complement strand
TCGCTTCACCCATTGTTTAAATTGTACCAAATTTAATACACAGTAGTACGATTTTCCAAAACCTCCTTCTTAGCCCAAACCAACACCCCCACAGTGTTCCTAAATCCAAGTTTCAGGATTCCAACATTATCGGTTGACCCACAATTCAAATTGTACCAAATTTAGTACACAGTAGTACGAATTTCCAAAACTTCCTACTTAACCCAAACCTTCACCCCCAGAGTGATACTAAATCCAAGTTTCAGTATTCCAACTCTATCGGTTCACCACAATTTAAATTGTACCAAATTTAGTACACAGTAGTACGAATTTCTAAAATATTCTACACACCCTAATCATACACCCACATTGATCCTAAAACCAAGTTTCAGGATTCCACCTCTATCGGTTCACCCACAATTCAAATTGTACTAAATTTAGTACATAGTTGTACCAATTTCCAAAACTTCCTACATATTTCAATCTTACACCTCAACAGTGATCCTGGCTCCAAATTTCATGATTCTCGCTTTATTGGTTCACCTAAAATTCAAATTGTACCAAATTTAGTACCATTTAGTACCCATAAGTATTAATTTGTTAAAGTGAATCCTGACCCTAATCCTAAATCCCTACAATGATCCTAACTCCAAATTTCATTGTTCCAGCTCTTTCGGTTCACCCAAATCCAAATTGTACCAATTATAGTACGATTCAGTACTTTTCTTACACATAAGTAAAAATTTCCAAAACTACGTACATATCCCAATCCTACACTCCGACGGTAATGTTAATTTCATTTTTCAGGATTCCATCTCGATTTGTACCTCCAAATCAAATTTGTACCAAATATAGTACCATATAGTACTTTTCGTACACATGAGTAAACGCTTTCCAAACTCTCCTCATATCGACCCTACTTCTCAACGTTAATTTATATTCCAAGTTCCAAGCTTTTAGCGCACTCCATTCACATGCTATTAAATTGTACCAAATTTAGTACATTTTCGTACTTTTCGGATAGTTATAGTTCGAATTTCCAAAAAAAAACCCTTTAGTACATCTATCCCACACTCAATCAACGACCACCATCCAAAATTTCAGAGTTCTAGCTCCACCGGTTCGACAAATACAAATGGTATCACATGTAGTACTTTTTAGTACTTTTCGTAACGTTCTAGTACGAATTTCCAAAAACCCAGCCTTATCTGTCACCTTTGGACCCAGAGTGACCCTCATTCAAAATTTCAAGATTCTAGCTTCTGCCGTTTCGTCTGTGCGTTGATGAATCGTTAAATAAATAATCGTTACTCTTTTATTAGTATAGATTAGTACCTTTTAGTACTTTTCGTACCATTATAGTACGAATTTCCAAAAATCCAGCCTTATCTGTCACATTTGGACCAAGAGTGACCCTCACTCCAAATTTTAAGATTCTAGCTTCAGCCGTTTCGTCTGGACGTTGATGATCAGTCAATGACTTTACCCTTTTATTAGTATAGATATATCTAAATCGAAACATAACACACATTATTCCAGTTTTAGTTCAATTTCGTGCAAATAATAAGATATATGAAGCTCGGACGAAAATATATATGGGAGCTATATCTAAATCTGAACCAAATTTCATAAACCATTCAATTTATGGGGTCAATTTTCGTCAGGAGTGAATATATAAGCCCGTGAATTCAAATTTTGTCATTCTTCATACAAAAGTCTTGGTCCGTTTGACCCGCTAAATCTTGGCCGAAATTCATGTTTATTCTATGATCAGACCCCTTGAACTGTGAAAAATTTCGTGATGTTTGGTCATAATTGCGGCCTCTAGATCGACAAAAAAAAAAAAACAGACAAAATAAAGTTTTTGGTCCATTTTATACCCTAAATTTTAGTCGATCATCAGAAACCAAAACCAGTAGGAGTCTTCTTTGGCCAGAACCTGTCCAACATACAATCGTTACGATTGGTCCATAACTGTGGCCTATAACATGTTAATAAATTATAATGGACAGACGGCAGGATGCAAATGTCTAGATAGACTAAGCTAGTCGAGATATGACTAAGAGGTAAGTCTAGGACCATCTATAATACCCTTACAACATACATAGTTGTGTATGGTATATATATATATATATATATATATTAACGAGTATGGTTTATCAAAGAATTTGGTATTCCATTATTAACTCTTATACCATATAAACAATTCAATTTTTGTACTTTCCATAAATTATTTCATTGTTAATATTCCCATGGGAACATTTAACATAAAGTGTCCCCTATGTCCATTTGTTCAATTACAATTTTGTTGAACATACCAATAATGTTGTATGTATTACATTTTGTATTTCTATGTTATATATGTTGTTGTTGTTTTTAAAACAATAACAACAACGACATATGCACAATAAAACAATAGGACCTTTTTTTTCAATAAACAAGAATGATAAATGAAAGGATTCCTCTAGAAATGATAATAAATTGTTATTATAGACAGAACAGCAGAACAACAACAGCAATAATAACAGTAATAGTAGTAATCATGAAAATAACACATAATGGACAAGAAATTGTATCTTTAAAAAAAATTAATGTTAAAAACAACTCAACAATATCATCTCTGTAATTTGTAGAGTTTTAAATCGTATTAAATATATTTACAATTACATATCATTTTCAATGACTTATTGAGAGAACAATTTTACACTTTTCTCAATTTTGTTTATATGCAAAAGTTTCTCCATTATTTTTTGTGATAATTATGTCCGTTCCATTAAATGCCATCACTCTCGTTTTCATTCATGCCATTATAATCCCTTTTTTCCACAAAACTCTTTAATGTTTTTCTACCCTCCACCATAGTATGGAGGGTATATTAGTTTTCTTTTTCCGTTTGTAACGCATCGAAATAATCATTTCCGACCCTATAAAGTATATATATTCTTGATCAGCGTAAAATTCTATGACGATCTGAGCATGTCCGTGTGTCCGTCTTTCTGTTGTAATCACTCTAGCGTCTTTTGTCTGCAAGCAGGTCAAGTTCGAAGATGGAATATATCGGTCCACGTTTAGGCATAGCTCCCATATAAGGGTACCCCCAAATTTTCAGTATTTTGGGGTTCTTGAGTGCGTTTTTCAACCAAATTCGCTGAAATTTGGTATAATGGGTTATTTTTAGATACCAAATTTCTCCACCAAAAATTATAAATATATGTCCACATTTTCTGGTAGCCCCCACATAACGGTACCTCCAAATTTTCAGGTTTTGGGGGGTTTTGACCGGATTTTTTTCACCGAATTGGTTGTAATTTAGTGCTTCGAGTTCTTATTGCGTATCAAATCTCTCCACAAAAAATTATAAATATAGGTCCATTTTTCGGGTAGCCCTCATATAAGGGTACCCCCAATTTTCGGTGTTTTGGGGTTCTTGAGCCCGTTTTTCAACCGAATTCACTGAAATTTGGTACTTTGAGTTCTTATTGCGAAGTAAATGTCTCCACAAAAAATTATAAATATAGGTCCATTTTTTCGGGTAGCCCCCATATAAGGGTACCCTCCAATTTTCGGTATTTTGCGGTTCTTGAGCAACCTTTTCAACCGAATTCGCTGTAATTTGGTATTTTGTAGTCGTATATGGTAACAAATCTCCCAACCAAAAAATATTAATATTCACCCCCTTTTAGGGGTGGTCCCCTTATAACCCCCTTTTTATACCCTTCACCAAATATGCATAGAATCTAAGTCGATTTATGCATGTCCGTCCGTCCGTCTGTCTGTCTGTCTGTGCATGTTAAATTGTAAACAAAGTACAGGTCGCATTTATGATCCGAATTGGATGAAATTTGGCATAGGTCACTTATTTGGCCCAAGGACGAACCCTATTGAAATTGTGAAAAATCGGATCAGATTTAGATATAGCTCCCATATATATATTTAACCGATTTAATGTAAACGGTCCCTATATATCTTTCGATTTGCACGAAATTTGGTACAGCCTAATCATTTAGGTCTAGAATGATGTCTGCCAAGTTTCATGAAAATCGGTTTCGAGAAAATCAGATTTAGATATAGCTCCCATATATAGTTTCGTCCGATTTCATGTAAATGGTGCCCCAAAGGCCCTATATATCTTCCGATTTGCACAAAATTTGGCATAACGTACTGAATTGAGTCTAGAATGATATCTGCCAAGTTTCATGAAAATCGTTCCAGTTTTAGATATAGCTCCCATATATAGTTTCGTCCGATTTCATGTAAATGGTGCACCAAAGTACACATATGTCTTGCGATTTGCACGAAATTTGGCATAACATACTGAATTGAGTCTAGAATGATGTCTGCCAAGTTTCGTGAAAATCGGTCAAGATTTAGATATAGCTCCCATATATAGTTTCGTCCGATTTCATATAAATGGTGCAGCAAAGTCCCTATATATTCTTCGATTTGCACGAAATTTGGCATAACGTACTGAAATAAGCCTAGAGAGATGTCTGCCAAGTTTCGAGAAAATCGATCCAGATTTCTATATAGCTCACATATATAGTTTCATCCGATTTCATGCAAATGGTGCACCAAAGTCGCTATATATCTTTCGATTTGCACTAAATTTGGCATAGCGTACTGAATTGAGTCGAGAGTGATGTCTGTCTTGTTTCGTGAAAATCGGTCCAGATTTAGATATAGCTCCCTTTTATTATAGATTGATTTTAAGTAATTGACGCACCAAGGAACCAATAGGAACAAAACGTTCTGAAATTAGTATAACCTAACCTGTGACAAGTTTGTTTGAAATCGCTTAATATTTGGATAGAGCTTCCATATATATTTTCGCCCGATTTCAAGTATATTGGGCATCAAACTCCTCATGTTAGTCAGATTGACATCAAATTTTGCACAGCGTACAAATTGAGCATAGAATTACGTAGTTTCGTTTTCTGGATGTACAGACATAGCCCAACGGATGACCTGTTTATATTTGTTTCAAGTCGATTTACATACTTTATGGATAGATCTAGGCAGATTTACATTTAGATAAATATCACATATTTTATTTCATCCAATTTCATGTTAATAGTCCTTTTTAATATACCCATAGTGGTGAAGGGTATCATATAATCGGCCCCGTCCGACTTTACTACTTTCCTTACTGGTTTATTTTAAAATAGTTAGCTGATTTTTTCCGGGTGTTGGGGTTATCCCGTATACCTGTATTCCACCATAGTAGGGGGGTTATTCGGTAGACGAACTTTTCAGTTCATACCCCACATTGTATGGAATTTTAAAACGATTTAGTCTATTTAGCCATATGTTGTTATCATTTTTATCTCGGAGGATATCGACATAAAAACTAAAACTATAGGTTTGAGAATGAACTGTATCGACCCGCATTTAGGACCAGGTCCCATATAAAACACCCTACCTATTTAATATTTAGCATAATGGACGGTATTAGGATTTAAAACTAAAATATTAGCTTGGAACTTGAGTTACATCGGCCGTTAATTAGGGCTAATTCCTACACAATGTAGTCAATATTGGTCCCGCTTTAGTATGCCTCATATATAATATTGCCCTTTAAATTGGAGTATGTTCAGGATTTTATACACATGTTTCAAAGTACCATGCATTAATAATATATGTCAACATTTTAGGGTTTTGAGATTTTTGGAAAACCCCCATTGAAATTGCTGAATTTTCTATTTCGATTGGAAGAATTATCGTTATATGTATGTTCCCTATGTTTTCATTTCAAAAAATTGTCAGTATTTCTATGGTGGAGGGTATCCAAAGTTCGGCCCGGCCGAACTTAACGCTTTTTTACTTGTTTTTATAATTATTCGGTTTTAACTTTGTTTTTATTTATTTCCATTAGAATTAATCTGTTAATCCCCTTTGAAGTTTACATTTACAATATCTCGACTAATCGCTTTTGATGATTTTGTTTTAATTCCCCAGCTTACCTGATGATACCGTGGCTACACATACATACATATATCATCTGTATAAAATGACAGTAACTGCATGTTGTATAGACGAATGTAAATTTTTAATTGTATGGGTATATGTGTGTATAAGCTATCGGTTGCCATAGAGTAGATAACAAATTAAGTGAATATTTGTGAAGGTCGGAAAATGTTTGTAATGGTGGATTTTTTAAAACAATATTTTCTAAAGGACTACAAAGGCGTGGATTTTTCAAAGAATATTTTCTAAAGGACTAAACAGGCGTGGATTTTAAAACAATTTTTTCTAAAGGACTAAACAGGCGTGGATTTTTAAAACAATATTTTCTAAAGGACTAAATGGGCATGGATTTTTAAAATAATATTTTCTAAAGGACTAAACAGGCGTGGATTTTTAAAACAATATTTTCTAAAGGACTAACCACAGGCGTGGATTTTTTAAAACAACTTTTCAAGGACTAACCACAGGCGTGGATTTTTTAAAACTGCTTTTCAAGGACTAACCACAGGCGTGGATTTTTTAAAACAATATTTTCTAAAGGACAAAATAAGCCTTGATTGTTTAAAGGATATCATTTAAAGGACTTAATAGGCCTGGATTGTTTAAAGGATATCATTTAAAGGACTTAATATGCCTGGATTTTTAAAGGATATCATTTAAAGCACTTAATAGGCCTGGATTGTTTAAAGAATATTATCTGAAGGATTTAAGAGGCCTGGATTGTTTGAATAATATTATCTGAAGGACTTAAGAGGCCTGGATTGTTTGAATAATATTATCTGAAGGACTTAAGAGGCCTGGATTGTTTGAATAATATTATCTAAAGGACTTAAGAGACCTGGATTGTTTAAAGAATAGTATCTAAAGGACTTAAGAGACCTGGATTGTTTAAAGAATAGTATCTAAAAGACTTAAGATGCCTGGATTATTTAAAGAATATTTGTTGATAGACTTAACTGAGATGAAGACTATTGAAGTTATCAAGAATTTGATAAAACTCACAGATTTATAACTTTCAAAACAATGCGCTTTGATTGTCTAACATTTCAGAATAATCCCCTTCTTTCTAGTTTCCAATAATTTCAAGTGGATTTCATTTTTTTCTCGTTTTGAAATATTGTTGCGCAAAAAAGAAACTTCCTAATGGTCACAATTTTCTAAAAAAAATCTCATTAAAAAGTCAGTAGAACTAAGCTAAACCCCTTTTCACTAGCAGTCACTCGCTTTGTGTATATGTGTATATGCACTGTCGATTTTTTTTCAAAATTCAAATATTCCTAATTGAAATTCCTTACAAGGTTTCATTGCCAATATAAAAGGATATACACGATGCTGGTGCGGCTGATCTGCATTCGGTTAGGTTATGGGCTGGGGCTAACAACAATGGCCTTTTAACTGTTGACCGCTTTTGAATGGCTATGAGATGCACTGACGAAAAAACAGAAAACAATAGTAGCAGTTAAAGGGATATATATTTTTTTGGTCTGTTTGTGGCATTTTTATTAGTTCTTTGTTACATCAGGCAACAAAAACAACAAGGACAAACAAAACCAACAGCAGCAACATCAAGAGCTATAGCCACCATTGAGTGGTGGTGGGCAATAACAACAATTGCAGTTTAATATCATTTAACTGGTTCTGCTGCCTGCCTCAACTACTGCTGACTTCAACTAAATGTTGTTGTTGGGGATGTCACTACTGTTGGTGGTGGTGTTTTCCTTGCTGTTGTTGTTGTCTGAGCCATTGAGCCACTACAACCTCGTTTTCTTATAAACTATGCATGAGATTCTTTTGAAAAATCAATTAAAATTTATGGCTTGAATAAAACAACCGTTAACGTGAATGGGCAAACAGCAACTCGAATAAATTTACAAGAATAACACAAAAAAAAAAACAGCACCGACGCTGAAGGATTTTGAATAACGATTTCAGGTTTTTTCGTTGCTGTTGTAACAGTAAATAAAAATTGGGCAATTAAACCAGAAATGATATTCTAAGTGGAGAAAAAAATGCAATCTTTAATAAATCCACGCCTATTAAGTCCTTTAGAAACATATTTAATAAATCCACGCCTATTAAGTCCTTTGGAGACATATTTAATAAATCCACGCCTATTTAGTCCTTTAGAAACATATTTAATAAATCCACGCCTATTTAGTCCTTTAGAAACATATTTAATAAATCCACGCCTATTAAGTCCTTTGGAGACATATTTAATAAATCCACGCCTATTTAGTCCTTTAGAAACATATTTAATAAATCCACGCCTATTAAGTCCTTTGGAGACATATTTAATAAATCCACGCCTATTTAGTCCTTTAGAAACATATTTAATAAATCCACGCCTATTTAGTCCTTTAGAAACATATTTAATAAATCCACGCCTATTTAGTCCTTTAGAAACATATTTAATAAATCCACGCCTATTTAGTCCTTTAGAAACATATTTAATAAATCCACGCCTATTTAGTCCTTTAGAAACATATTTAATAAATCCACGCCTATTTAGTCCTTTAGAAAAATCTTTAATAAATCCACGTCTATTTAGTCCTTTAGAAAAATCTTTAATAAATCCACGCCTATTTAGTCCTTTAGAAAAATCTTTAATAAATCCACGCCTATTTAGTCCTTTAGAAGCATATTTAATAAATCCACGCCTATTTAGTCCTTTAGAAAACAATCTTTAATAAATCCACGCCTATTTAGTCCTTTATAAACATATTTAATAAATCCACGCCTATTTAGTCCTGTAGAAACATATTTAATAAATCCACGCCTATTTAGTCCTTTAAAAAAATTATTAAATTCCTTTTTAGACCTTTAGAATTTTTATACCCTTCACCACACTGTGGTACAGGGTATTATGTCTTTGTGCATATGTTTGTAACAGACAAAAATAATCGATGTGGTTCCTTTTGAGAATATGCATAGAATCACTTTCTGAGTCGATTTACGCATGTCCGTCTGTCCATGTTAAATTGTAAACAAAATACAGGTCCTATTTATGATCCGAATTGGATGAAATTTGGCCTATTGGTCCTTTAGAAACATATTTAACCCTATAAATTGGAGAAAATATTTCCACGTTTAGGCATAGCTCCCATATAAGGGTACCCCCAAATTTTCGGTATTTTGAGGTTCTTGAGCGCATTTTTGACTGAATTCGGTAAAATTTGGTACTTTGAGTTCATATTGGGTAGCAAATCTCTCCACTAAAAATTATAAATAAAGGTCAATTTTTTTAGAAACATATTTAATAAATCCACGCCTATTTAGTCCTTTAGAAACATATTTAATAAATCCACGCCTATTTAGTCCTTTAGAAACATATTTAATAAATCCACGCCTATTTAGTCCTTTATTGGGTAAAATCTCTCTAAAAAATCCACGCCTATTTAGTCCTTTTTAGAAACATATTTAATAAATCCACGCCTATTTAGTCCTTTAGAAACATATTTAATAAATCCACGCCTATTTAGTCCTTTAGAAACATATTTAATAAATCCACGCCTATTTAGTCCTTTAGAAACATATTTAATAAATCCACGCCTATTTAGTCCTTTAGAAACATATTTAATAAATCCACGCCTATTTAGTCCTTTAGAAACATATTTAATAAATCCACGCCTATTTAGTCCTTTAGAAACATATTTAATAAATCCACGCCTATTTAGTCCTTTAGAAACATATTTAATAAATCCACATTTAGTCCTTTAGAAACATATTTAATAAATCCACGCCTATTATATTTAATAAATCCACGCCTATTATATTTAATAAATCCACGCCTATTATATAAATTATTTAATAAATCCACGCCTATTTAGTCCTTTAGAAACATATTTAATAAATCCACGCCTATTTAGTCCTTTAGAAACATATTTAATAAATCCACGCCTATTTAGTCCTTTAGAAACATATTTAATAAATCCACGCCTATTTAGTCCTTTAGAAACATATTTAATAAATCCACGCCTATTTAGTCCTTTAGAAATATATTTAATAAATCCACGCCTATGGCTGTCTAATTGGATTCGAAAAAATATATTTAATAAATCCACGCCTATGGCTGTCTAATTGGATTCGAAAAAATATATTTAATAAATCCACGCCTATTTAGTCCTTTAGAAACATATTTAATAAATCCACGCCTATTTAGTCCTTAAGAAACATATTTAATAAATCCACGCCTATTTAGTCCTTTAGAAACATATTTAATAAATCCACGCCTATTTATCCTTTAGAAACATATTTAATAAATCCACGCCTATTTAGTCCTTTAGAAACATATTTAATAAATCCACGCCTATTTAGTCCTTTAGAAACATATTTAATAAATCCACGCCTATTTAGTCCTTTAGAAACATATTTAATAAATCCACGCCTATTTAGTCCTTTAGAAACATATTTAATAAATCCACGCCTATTTAGTCCTTTATTTTAATAAATCCACGCCTATTTAGTCCTTTAGAAACATATTTAATAAATCCACGCCTATTTAGTCCTTTAGAAACATATTTAATAAATCCACGCCTATTTAGTCCTTTAGAAACATATTTAATAAATCCACGCCTATTTAGTCCTTTACAATAAAATTTTTAATAAATCCATGCCTATTTAGTCCCTTAGAAAAAATCTTTTAAAAATGCACTCCTATTTAGTCCTTTGAAAAACAATCCTTAATAAATCCACGCCTATTTAGTCCTTTAGATAAAATTCTTTTAAAAATGCACTTCTATTTAGTCCTTAAGAAAAAATTCTTAAATTCCTTTAGAAAATATTCTTTAATAAATCCCCGCCTTTTTAATCCTTCAGAATATCTCCTTTAATAAATCCACCCCTTTAGAAAAAATTATTGAATAAATCCAGTCCTATTTAGTCCTTAAGAAAAATGTTTCTTTAGTCCTCTGATAGTCTTGTTGAAAATATTATTTTATCGATAATTGTGTTAAACGTATAAAATATTTATTCTTCATTCCTCCCCCCTCTGCTCTTTGCAAAAATTGCCGATATACATGTTTTGTGTTAAGGATAATTATAAACCAAGCCGCCATTTGAAAGGATTCAATGTATGACCAATTAAATTTATGAATTTTGTTCCAACTAACCCTCCCTGTTTATTGTATTTTTGTTTTTGTTGTTGTTTTTTTTTTTTTTAAGACATATCCATACAAGTGCTGGCAATTAATTACGGATGTGTACATTCTGGATTCAACATATACTAATACCAAATAATCTCATACAACCCTTTAAGCAAAATACAAAAAACAACAAATCCAATGGCATAACGGATGGGTGCGGTATCTATAATTCAACATTTACGAAAGAAAACGACTGCTGCTGATGCTGCCACGTCCACAAACAATAACCCGATATGACAAACAAAAGAGCGGTATCAAGCCATAACGGAACTCGCTCGCATTCTAAACACAAACATGATGCAGAAGTTTATTTCCGTTTCCTGTTATATTTGTACAAATACAACAGCACTACTCGGGCTGTGGTGGCTGATACCCAGTTTGGAATGTGTGTGAGTGTGTGCTGTTGGCTACAGAAAAACGGAGGATTTTTAAAACAATTATCATCAGCATAATTATTTAAGTATGTGTAACTGTCTGTGTCATTATGTATGACTTGGCATAACCTGGCATCTGGTACATATGAATTTCCTAATGAGTGAGCTTATGAAAATATGAAACCCCCAACCAGCCAACCTCTTATCGGAAGAATAATAACACAATGAATGATGCGGTCTATATATGTGTGTGTATATGGAGGGCCCCTTACCAATAATTTGCGCGATTTGTTTCTGAAAACAATGTAAGAAAATTTTCCTATAATTCTTTTCGAATGAAGATAACAAACAAAAACCATATTTCCAAACAACAAACAAAATAAACCCTTACCCGCTTTAAAATTTAACCTCTTCATGTTAAGTGGGAGGTTTGTTCCTGACATTACAGAATTTGGCATGGGTTTTGTGTTCTGCTTAGAAGTTGTGTAAGCTCACATGTATGCCAGAACAATAGAGGCTTAAACAAAACGCACTCTCACACACAAAATTGAAAAAATACGCATAAATTATTATATTTATAGAATATAGAAACAAACAAACTAGGTATGGGCAAGTCACTACATATATATATATATATATATATATATATGCATATGCCTAATGTGTAAAAGAGTTATAACTTGAGCATTTTAAGAAGGCCTGGACATTTATACCAAATTTTCAAAACTTTTAAAGAAATTTTCCAACTACATACAGAGATATGACGAAAGAGGTGTGGATTTGTTAAGAATTTTTCCAACCTCCATACAAAGCTCTAGAGGCGTGGATTTTTAAAGAATTTTTCCAACCTCTATACAGAGCTCAAGAGGCGTGTATTTTTAAAGAATTTTTCCAACTACATACAGAGATCTAGAGGCTTGAATTTTTAAGGAATTTTCCAAGGCCTACCGTATGTCATAGTGGCGTGGATTTTTAAAGAATTTTCCAATGTCTACTCTAAGCCATAGAGGCGAAGATTTTTAATGATTTTTTCAAGCCCGACCCTAAGCCATAGAGGCGTGGATTTTTAAAGAATTTTTCAAGCCCTACCCTAAGCCATACAGGCGTGGATTTTTTAAGAATTTTTCAAGCCCTACCCTAAGCCATACAGGCGTGGATTTTTAAAGAATTTTTCAAGCCCTACCTTAAGCCATACAGGCGTGGATTTTTAAAGAATTTTTCAAGCCCTACCTCTAGAATTTTTCAAGCCCTACTCTAAGCCATACAGGCGTGGATTTTTTACAGGATATTTTTTTCAGCGATTACCACAGCCATACAGGCGTGGATTTTTAAAGAATTTTTCAAGCCCTACCCAAAGCCATATATCCATAGAAACGTGGATTTTTAAAGAATTTTTCAAGCCCTACCCTAAGCCATAGATCCATAGAGGCGTGGATTTTTAAAACCCTACCCTAAGCCATAGATCCTTATACACGTTGATTTTTAAAGAATTTTTCAAGCCCTACCCTAAGCCATAGATCCATAGAGGCGTGGATTTGTAAGGAATTTTTCAAGCCCTACCCTAAGCCATAGATCCATAGAGACGTGGATTTTTAAAGAATTTTTCAAGCCCTACCCTAAGCCATAGATCCATAGAGACGTGGATTTTTAAAGAATTTTTCAAGCCCTACCCTAAGCCATAGATCCATAGAGACGTGGATTTTTAAAGAATTTTTCAAGCCCTACCCAAACCCATGGTGTCGTAGAGACGAATAAGAATACCTCCAGCTTTTTCAAAGGAAGCAGGATATCTGCAGCTCTTTCAAAGGTAGAAGAATAACTGCAGATCTTCCATAGAAGGAAAAATACCTCCAGGCCTTTCATAGGGAGAAGAATATCTAGAGAGTTCTTTCACAGGAAGAATAATTGCAACTCTTCCTAACGAAAAAGAATACCTTCAGGTATCCTGTAGGAGGACAAAATACATCCAGTTTTCCTAAAGGAAGAAAATTACATGCAGTACTCTTATAGGAAGGAGAATACCTCCAGGTCTTTCAAAGGGAGAACAATAACAGCGGCTCTTCCGCAGGAAGAAAAAGACCTTCAGCTCTTCCACAGGAAGAAGAATATCTGCAGCTGTTTCAAAAGAAGAAGAATTAAAAATAATTTTCAAGCCCTACCCAAAACCATAGTGTCGTAGAGGCGTGGATTTTCAAAGAAGTTTCCAAAATCTATCCTGAGACACCAGGATTTTTATAACCATTTTCCAAAGCCTGCCATGATCCAAAGAGGCGTGGGCTTTTAAAGAAGTTTCCAAAACTTATCCTGAGCCAAAAAACCAGGATTTTTATAAACAATTTCCAAAGCCTACATTGATCCATAGAGGCATGGATTTTTAAAGAAGGTTTCAATTCCTTCTCTGAGCCATACAGGTGTGCATTATCAATGAAGTTTCCAAAGGGGTGGATTTATTAGAATTTACAAAGCCTACTCTGAGCCATAGATGGGTGGATTTATTAGAATTTGCAAAGCCTACTCTGATCCTAAAATACGTGGACTTTTAAAGAATTTCCTAAGCCTACACTCAACCATAAATGCGTGGATTTTAAACTAATTTGTCAAAGCCTAACTTAAACCTTAGATGAATGGATTTTTAATAATTTTTCCAGAGCCTATCTTAGACCATATAGCCATGGATTTTTAAAGATTTTTTGGAAAACCTACCCTGAGCCATAAGCAATGAATTTTTATAAGAGTTTTGTAAAGCCTATTTTTAGCTCCATAGTGTGGATTTTCAAAAAAATTTCTGAAGCCTATATTGAGTTCTACAATCGAGAAACAAAGACACAAAGTGAAACATAAAATGTGTGGCTTTTTATTTATTCGCACTAATTTCACCAGCCTTTGAATACTCACCCTTCCACATTCTTTACTACTCCTACTTCTTTCCTAGACAATTTATATAATAACACATAAACAAAAGACAACTACAACAATTACTTATTGTTTAGAAACAAGTTCTTTTAAGCGGCATAATGTTTGAGACAGATAAAAACGATAAATTATCAACACTTGCAGGCACAAATAAATAAGACAAAGGCTTGAAAATAGAAACACGAAAAAACTTTTAAAATTTTCTTTGAAAACTTTCATAAAAAAATAAATTGCTAAGTGTGTGTGTATGTATGTCAACACCCATATGGTGGGTAATTTAAATTGGGGAGATTGTATTTGTATTAAGGCGCTACAAAGTGAATTCGATTTTTCCCCTTTTAGTGGAAAGTTATTAGAATTTTTAAAGCTATTCTAAGAAACCAATTTGGTTGAGAGTTGAAAGTGGTAACAAATTGATTTGAAAATGTATTTGTTTATATGGATTCAAAAAACTTTGACTTCGGCACCTCAACTTTGGTAAAAGTCCGATAATTCGTTTTGAAAGGTTCCAACTTATTTTTGGAATGAATTCCATTGTTAAAATTTTAAAAATCCCTTAGAAGCTTTCCATCAATCACATGATCTGTTAAGCTTTTAGAAAACTGTGATGAAACATGGCTATCGGCAAATATTTTATTCACGTACAATTAGTAGAAAAGTGAGACTTATTTTTGGAAAAAAAAACTTCCTTTCATAGCAAGTTTACACAGTTCCATGGTTGCATTAATATGTGAGGGCGTATTTTTTGTTTAAGTTTTACACGAATTCACGTTTGCCGATTAAATGCAGACAACTTCTGAAAACAAAACTTACTTTTTTGCAGGTTGTTTGCTTGTTGTCTTATACCGCTCCACCAACTTCAAAACACCCTCTTAAAAACACTTTTTTTTAAATAAAACTTTAACAAAAGCAACACTACCAATGAAGCGTTCAGCCAAAAACTTTATTTTCTTACCACTCGCCAAGAATGTTGAATGCACAAAAGTTCTTGCTTGGAAGACATTTTCGGCAAGTGTAAGAGAAGACACACCCTTCCTGAGAAAGGTATAAAAGAAACATTGGATTTTCCGTTTGCAAACAGGAAAATGTTAATCGTATATATTTCAATTAATGTTTCCCTAAGTATTTCCTGCTTGCTGCGTTTTTTTTTTCGTTTTAATAACCATCAAAATATGTTGTTATGTCAAAAGGAATTTGGGGAAAAGAATTTTCTTTTTCGCCAAAGTTTTGTTGGCAGTGAAATTTTCTTGTTTCAAGGTTTTTAATGGCTGAAGATAATTAAAATGTGTTGGTAATTATGAGTGAAATTATGGCGAGATAAATTCGTTATAAAAGTTTTAAAAAAGGAAGTATTCTTTGCGTGAAGGCAGACTAGATGTAAATGAAGGAGTGGGGAGAACTTTATTAACCGAAAAGCTCTTTAGTCAGAACCCAATGTAGGCTTTGGTAAAATCTTCATAAATCCACGCCTCTAGAGCCCAGTATGTGGTTTGAAAAATTCTTTAAAAATCCACGCCTCTAGAGCTCAGTATGTGATTGGAAAAATTCCTTAAAAATCCACGCCTCTAGAGCTCAGTATGTGATTGGAAAAATTCTTTAAAAATCCACGCCTCTAGAGCTCTGTATGGAGATTGGAAAAATTCTTTAAAAATCCACGCCTCTAGAGCTCTGTATGGAGATTGGAAAAATTCTTTAAAAATCCACGCCTCTAGAGCTCTGTATGGAGATTGGAAAAATTCTTTAAAAATCCACGCCTCTAGAGCTCTGTATGGAGATTGGAAAAATTCTTTAAAAATCCACGCCTCTAGAGCTCTGTATGGAGATTGGAAAAATTCTTTAAAAATCCACGCCTCTAGAGCTCTGTATGGAGATTGGAAAAATTCTTTAAAAATCCACGCCTCTAGAGCTCTGTATGGAGATTGGAAAAATTCTTTAAAAATCCACGCCTCGAGCTCTGTATGGAGATTGGAAAAATTCTTTAAAAATCCACGCCTCTAGCTCTGTATGGAGATTGGAAAAAAATTCTTTAAAAATCCACGCCCAATATCTGGGGGTGGTGTTTAAAAAATTCTTTAAAAATCCACCCTAGAGCTCTAGGAGATTGGAAAAATGTTGTCAAAAAATTTGGTTTGAAAAATTCTTTAAAAGTCCATGAACTTTGTCTGTGATTGGAAAAATTCATAAAAAAGCTATGTCTCTTAAGTTCTGTATGTGGTCAAAAAAAAATATGTTCCTTAAATGTCCTGCAATCCTTGTTCAACAAAATAT
Organism: Musca vetustissima; assembly: GCF_032173495.1. NCBI lineage: Eukaryota > Metazoa > Arthropoda > Insecta > Diptera > Muscidae > Musca > Musca vetustissima. The sequence goes on along the minus strand of NW_026877813.1, from coordinate 6,247 downwards.
TAATTGCATACTTCAAGATACTCTTGCCCAATTGTCGAAAACAAAAAGAAAAAACATCTCATCGACAAAAAAAACCTCCAACAACAATGACAGTTATAATAACAATCAAAATAATTACGTAATTGAATGTGATTTTATTATCAGTGGTTTGTTGAATAACAAAATGAAAAGACAAGCCATACACACTCAAACCCGCTGCCAACAAACACCCTCACTCAAGTATCTAAGCAGTCACATACAGACCAGAATCATTGAAACGTTATTTTCTATTACTTCTTCTACGTATGACATTTGCTATAACTTGCTCAACGAAGAAAAAACATTCACAAGAAAATGAATGGAATGACCAATGTGATAGACGAAGATTGGAAAAAAAGTGTAAAAAATACTAAAGGGAATGAATTGAGACATTCGCAATTTCAATAGGAATTTTCTTAGGATTTCTTTGTGTGGAGACCCCCAAACTAAGTTTCAAGCTTCCCTACTTAAATAATAAATCAGTGAAAATTGTATAATAGGAGGAAAGTTATTTGTAAATATCAGAGATGGTTATTGCACCCCATGTTTCAAATTATGAAAAATTAGTGTGATACATCCCCTACACAAATAAATTGAAAAAATTCCAAAAATAATTATTTATATTTTTCTCACACACTCTCTCACTTTAGGTTACACATTTGCGACTTTCCATCTCTGTGGAGAATAGTGTATGGAAGTGATTGTGTGTGCGTGTATGCGTTTGTTGTTTTCTTTTGCGTAGGTGTGCATGTCATGAGATAATTTTAATTAAATATCCTTTCTTATATTGTTTGTGCGTAGTTTGCTATTGTTGATTTTGGTGTGTGTGTGTGTTTTTTTCTTTTCTTCTGTACCACTTGTCGCCTTTACAAATTTCCTCTAATAAATTCTATTTGATATGGACTTATATTTCAATATTAATCGTAAATTTATCATAACAATAGGGATTATGGCAAAAGTCATTTGTTTCTGTTTTTTGTCTTTGGTTGGTCTGCAGTTATCATTGAGGGGTGTTCGCAACTATTCTATTGCGGAGAGAAATAATATAACAATTTATTAACATTTTGTTTCATGACTAATATAATGTGTGTGGGTATTAGTGTAATCATGATGATAAGTAGTTGTACAAAATGGGAAAAGAGCACAATATAGGAGTATAGGGAAAATGACACAATATGGGAGAGTCTATATATACAAGTATGTTAAAAAAAAATAATTTTTGTAAAAAACCCACGTTTCATTGGTACTTAATAATAAAATCGAACCTTTTTTGTAGGCTGAAAATATATTGAAAATATATATCAAATATTCTTCTATACACATGCCACTCTGAAATCTTTCTTTGTACATTAGTACATGCGGACTTAGGGTCTTTGGTATGCCACATATATAAAATCAAATCGAATGCACGAGATTTATATATAAATCTAAACCGATTTGAAGCAAACTAATTTTGTTATTTGATGTACCATTTTCATGAAAACTGAGGAAACTATTTTAGGGTTATTTCAACGAAATTCAATACACTCCAATCTTGAACGTTATGAAAAAAAAAACAGTAAGCAAAGTAGTAAAGTCGGACGGGGCCGAATATATCATAACCATCACCGCTTTGGGTATATTTAAAAAATGAATACTAACAGACGACGCGTTTTTGTTATATATCTATATCTAAAAGATTTCCAGGGACTTTGGTGCTCCACTTACCTAAAATCGGCCAAAACTATATATGGGAGCTATATCTAAATCTGAACCGATTTTCACGAAACTTTGCACACATCATTCTAGACTTAATATACTACGCTGTGCCAATTTGCGTGCAAATCGAAAGATATATAGGGACTTTGGTACACAATTTACCTTAAATCAGACGAAGATATATATGGGAGCTATATTTAAATCTGAACCGATTTTTACGAAACTTGGCAGATATCATTCTAGACCTTATTCATTACGCTGTGCTAAATTTCGTGCAAATCAAAAGATTTTCAGTGACTTTCGTAGACTATTTACCCAAAATCGGGCGAAGCTATATATGGGAGCTATATATAAATCTGAACCGATTTTCAACAAACATCATTCTTGATTTAATTCAGTACGCTATGCCAAATTTCGTGGAAATCGTAAGATACACAAAGACTTTGGAGCACCCTTTTCCTTAAATCGAACGAAAATATATATATATGTGGGAGCTATATCTAAATCTGACCCGATTTTGAAAAAAATTTGCTCACATCATTCTAGACTTAATTCAGTACGCTAGGCCAAATTTCGTTCAAATCAAATAATTTACTTCAGTACGATGTAAAAAATTGTGTGCCAATAGGACAAACTTTGTATCTTTAGTGCATCTAACAGCGACATCTAAATCTGAACCGATATTCGCGAAACTTAACACACATCATTCTAGACTTAATTCAGTATCCAATCTGTACTTGGTTTACAATTTCAAAATGACAGACGGACAGAGGGACATGCATAAATCAACATATTTACAAGTTCTTATGTATTCATATATAATTTAGTAACCTATTACCACACTGGAGGGCGGAAATATAGCGCTGACCGTTTTTAAATTTTCCATGAGGATCCCGGTATGGTCAAGAACAACGGCTATAATTTTCGGTGATGATCAAATAATAATTTTGACATGAATTGGACCAAAAACTTAATTTTTTGTGTTTTTTTTAAGTCGATCTATAGGCTACAATTGAATGTCGAACACAAACCACCGTGAAGGCAATCTGGACAAGTAATTAGAAGGGCTGTACTGAATATTAGTAATATTTGGAATATATGTCAGTGTAAGGAAGAGGTGCAGTTTATTTCTAATCGGGGAACAGGCTGCAACTATCACATAATATTGCCCAGGCTCGGAATAAAAATTCGCTTTACAACGACGGAGGACCATTATACATAACCGTCTGGCGTCTTTTTGTTGCCCCTATTTAAATTTTTCGATATTTTGAAAATTTAAAAACATCGAGAATTTCGGTCGATTTTGATGTAGTTATACATTTCTTGGTTCTTTTCCTCATCATCCTTCAACCCCATGATCTATATTCCCCGTATAATAGCTAATAGCTCTCATTAAGCTTTAAGAAATGGGTGTCTTTGAAATTCTATACAACATTTATATAAATAAATTGCTCGGCATTGTGCTTCGCCAAACAAAAAGTAAAATATTATTATAAAATCATCAATTTTCAAACACAGCGCGTTCTGTTTTGCAACAAATTCCCCATCTCCAATCCCAGTCGTCATCATCGCCACTTAATCTGTCATCATTTTTATAGATTCTTCAGAATTAATGGTGGTTGCATCGAAATGTTTGTAAAAGGGGTACTCATTCTGTCTGCCACATGCAGACCAAATCTATTTATTACAACCCTCTACCCTAAATGCTGCTACTAAACATAATCGACAACTCTTGGGTCACACATCTGAAGAAATCAATTGATTGGTTATATATGAAATTATAAGAATTCATCATTAATGGAAAAGCAAACACGAAAATATGAAAGGTTATAATGTCGTGGTGGTATTTTCTTTTTGCTTTGATTTGGAAATATTTATTACATGTCAATATTGAATGTTATAAATGGTTTTGCATTATCCCTATTGAAAATTTGAAGGGAAGACCCATCGACAATTTTCTACAGAAAATTTGAAGGGAAGACCCTTCGACAATTTTCTATAGAAGTTTTGAAGGGCAGACCCTTCGACAATTTTCTAGAGAAAATTTGAAGGGAAGACCCTTCGACAATTTTCTATAGAAAATTTGAAGGGAAGACCCTTCGACAATTTTCTATAGAAAATTTGAAGGGAAGACCCTTCGACAATTTTCTATAGAAAATTTGAAGGGAAGACCCTTCGACAATTTTCTATAGAAAATTTGAAGGGCTGGCACTTCGACAATTTTCTATAGAAAATTTGAAGGGCTGGCACTTCGACAATTTTCTATAGAAAATTTGAAGGGCTGGCACTTCGACAATTTTCTATAGAAAATTTGAAGTAGTGGACATCATTTTTCAAATTTATGTCACGCCTTAGAAAATTTTATGCCCAAATTCGTTTGAAAAATGTTCCAAAAATAACGAAGAAACATCCCACAAAACGGATTTCTATACCAATATGAGATTTAATATAACCTGGCCCCACCACCACCATTACCATCAACACTCTTCTAATCGTAGAACTTTTAATTAATATTCAATATACATTGTTAGTAGAACAACAAACACTCTTTGTAATAACAATATTTTGTGTGTCGGTGTCAATAAAGTTGATTCCCGACATTAATAAAAGGACATGGCATAAGCAAAACCAAGCATGATCAAACTGCCAGCCAGTCAGCCTAACAACAAGGATAAACTTTCTCACCCAACCAACCAACTTGTCAACAATAACAACAAAATATTGTTACTTTCTAACTTTAGAAAAACAATTTCAGTGGTGCGGCGGAGAAAGAGCTGGGGGAAAGTGGCAGCAGCAACAGCTGCAACAAATAATAACAGCCAGGCAGCAACAGAGGCAACATCAACGTAGAAAATCGACAGAAATTAATAATGTTTCACCTTGGCTGACATGCAATGAAGACATAATGCGGAAAACGCAACAACAAAAAACAGCAAAAAAACGTTGCATAGCCGCCCACCAAAACTAATGGCTGACACTTAGCGCATTCACCACTTTTCTGCAGCTGAGTTCAACAACAAAAAAACCAAATGATTTTTATTAATTAATTTAGCGTAATACAAAAAGGACAAGGTGGTTACAATGGTTGTTACATTTTTTGAACAGGTCATAGGCGTCGAATGACAGGGTTTGAAGGGAGGGGGGATAATATTAATATAAAGTTTTTGTGTTTAAATAAGACTTCAAGCATCGGTGTATTATGAGTTCTGTATTTCGATTGTTTTCCAATCTACGCTCCTGCTAATGGTTTCGCATTCGAAAAAAAACTATCGTTAGTATGTGTGATTACTTTGCCCTCATAAATAATATTAAACGATTATGAACAACAACAATATAAACCCAAAACCCGTTTGCCATTATTTGCCATCATATTTTTATAACAAAACTTTTACATCGGTGGCTTTAGAATGCAAATTACAAAAAAGAAAAACACGACGAGTGTTTTGATGAAATAAAATTTCACATTAGCATAAAAAAGTCAAAGTTTTTTCTCTTAAATTATGGATTATATTAAATTTTTATTTTGGTTTTTTTACCCTTCACCACACTGTGGTACAGGGTATTATGTCTTTGTGCATATGTTTGTAACATGAAAAAATAATCAAGATAGACCCATGGTTCCTTTTGAGAATATGCATATAATCACTTCCTGAGTCGATTTATGCATGTCTGTCCGTCTGTTGGTGTTAAATTGTACACAAAGTACAGGTCGCATTTATGATCCGAATTGGTTGAAATTTGGCACAGCTCACTTGTTTGGCCCAAGGACGAACCCTATTGAAATTGGGAAAATCGGTTCAGATTTAGATATAGCTCCCATATATATTTTCGTCCGATTTAAGGTAAATAGTGCACCAAACTCCTTATATATCTTTCGATTTGCACGAAATTTGGCACAGCGTAATGAATAAGGTCTAGAATGATGTGTGCAAAGTTTCGTGAAAATCGGTTCAGATTTGGATATAGCTCCCATATATAGCTTCGCCCGATTTAACTTAAAGTGTGTATCAAAGTCCCTATATATCTTTCGATTTGCACGAAATTTAGTACAGCCTAATCATTTAGGTCTAGAATTATGTCTGCCAAGTTTCGGTCCAGATTTAGATATAGCTCCCATATATAGTTTTGTCCGATTTCATGTAAATGGTGCCCCAAAGTCCCAATATATCTTTCGATTTGCACGAAATTTGGCATAACGTACTGAACTAAGCCTAGAATGATGTCTGCCAACTTTCGAGAAAATCGGTCCAGATTTAGATATAGCTCCCATATATAGTTAAGTCCGATTTCATGTAAATGGTGCCCAAAATCCCTATATATATTTCGATTTGCACGAAATTTGGCATAATATACTGAATTGAGCCTGGAATGATGTATACCAAGTTTCGAGAAAATCGGTCCAGATTTAGATACAGCTCCCATATATAGCTTCGTCCGATTTCATGTAAATGGTGCACCAAAGTCGCTATATATCCTTCGATTTGCACGAAATTTGGCATAACGTACTGAGTTGAGCGTAGAGTGATGTCTG